>NC_135792.1:23678637-23683637 GCF_051106095.1 Pogona vitticeps
GCCTTTCTTTTTTTTTCTTTTCTTCTCTTCTCCCGACGCTGTAGCACCACTTTCTGCAGAAGGCTCCTCACAGCCTCCCCGTGCGATGAAAGCAGGTGCCAGCCTGTCAAAGGAGCCCTCATTCACAGAAGCTTTTTGTCACCACTCCAGCTGTGACAAGAGTCACACTCCCCCTGCGGAAGCAGGTGGCGGAGGGCAGGAGGTAACGGGGACAGACGGCAAGAATCACGGCCAAAAGGACCTTGTTCCTCTGGCCGGCACCTGCTTCTCTTCCGCCAAACACATAACGGAGAAAAGTTATCTCCATCCGCCAAGGAAGGCAGAATGCAAAAAAAAGAGGACATAAGGCGAGTCCTTATTGCGAAGGTCACATGAAGTGCTTGGACAGCAGGATAAATCAACCTAGGATTTCCTTCATTTTTAAAATGAGACAGGATGTTTCTAGTCCCCATGAGGTTCTTTCTACTCCTTTCCTACATCTGTAGCTCAACCTCCCCCCCCCCAAAAAAAAAGGAATTTAGGATGATTTAACAGGTAACTGAGAGCCAAGTGAAGATTGACTTGAATCAGAGGTTTTTCTACTCTATGCCCCGTCATTTGTCTCCACACACCACTCTGTTCAAACATTATTATTTATTTATTTATTTAAAACATTTTTACCCCAGTTTTCTCCTTGAAAGGACCCAAGGTGGTTTAACGACAGTTAAAAGACTATATTTAAAAGCTAAAAGCAGGACGTCTACACATATGAAACAAGAATGAAATACGCTGTACCAACAAATGCTTCTAAAGAAAGCTGCTTATTTAACCACCACCACCCCCCAATCCAGGCAGGTGGGACATTTTGGTAGCCTGGACTCACGTTTTGCTGCAGAATTCACACAGAATGAAACGTATGTGGAAGGTGTTTCATGAGATTTTTCGCTTGCAGAATTGCACCTTTCCAGAGGGAAACATTTGTGGCAGGGTGGGCTTGCAGTGAGCTCAATTGGTTCGTCTAGAGCAGGGGTTCTTAACCTTTGTTACTCGGATGCTTTTGAACTGCAACTCCCAGAAACCCCAGTCAGCACAGCTGGTGGTGAAGGCTTCTGGGAGTTGCAGTCCAAAACTCCTGAGTAACTCAAGGTTAAGAACCCCTGGTCTAGAGCGTGCCACAAGACTTCTGGTTTTGTTCTGTTTCTGTTTTTCCTGTTGCTGAAACAGACTAACGCGGCTACCCTACAGCAGAGTTGTAAATAGCGTCCCCAGGTTTCCGTCATTTGCTTTGTACAGTTTTTTTATTTTTTAGCTCAGCCCAGAACAGCTGAGATGCCACGTGCCTGCTTTTGCAACACGAGAGAAATAACTGAAGCAAAAAAAAAAAAAAAAAAAAGCATCTTGACAAAATCTGTTGCATTTTGTCCCCTGGGGAACATGTTTGTTCCAAACGGTATAAGATGTTCAGACAAAAATGTCCTGGCCCACCTTCTGGTAAGCCACAATGCCGAGAAGTGGCCTATTGTGGTTGTCAAGTTGTCCTCGTGTCGGAGCAGGGCGGTGGTGGACTGGAATTCTTAGTACGCGTGCATTGTGTGCCATCGATTCCAACCCTTTCCAGGGTTTTCCAGGTAGAGGAGACTCGGAAGTGGTTTCCCATTCTCTTTTTCTGGGTGGGACCCCTGGGACAACTTTGCAGCTTGCCCAAGGCCACACAGGCTGGCTTTTCTCCCAGGAAGCCCAGCGGGGAATCGAACCCCCAATTTCTGGCTCTGCAGCCAGAGACCTAAACCACAGTGCAATCCAGCCAGCTGGAATTCTTAGTGGGTTCATGAAACAGGAGATTAATAATTCTTCCCCCAGTTCCTAACTCTGATCTTCTGCTCACTCTCAATATATTAAAACCGCCGTGTATTTTGTTCATAAATAGGTGGGCAACTTCTAATCTTTGGAGTTTCATATCTGCTGATTTCATTTCCATTGTATCTTTTTTTTTTCCTGATCAGTGTTTGAATCGGCTGGGCTCCAACTACAAGGGGAGGTTCTCCAGAAGAGAGGCTTAGAGAGGCAGGCAGAGTTAAAATAAAATCTGCAGAAGTAGATTAGCCTATTAATAGCCTTTCCTTTCGCGGCATGTGAACATGGTGGTGACCTCAGGGTCTCGGTCTCTGTTCGAAATTGGTTTGATCTGTAAGCCCTAGTGGGAATGTTTTCTTCGCCATGGTTGCACATTCATGGTGAGAAGTCCTCTTCTTAGCTTTCTGAAGGCGTGGCAAGAGTGAATCTATGCTCTGTTTCCATTACTCTCTTCCCCTCGATGTGCAGACATTTCCTTCTCCAGCAGCTTCTGGTGCCACAGGAGAAAGCTGGAAAAAAAATCAAGGTTGGATGTTGACCACTTTCAAGAGAAGAAATAGAGATTTTCTCTCCCTTGGTTCAATCATCCGTCCAAGAAACTAGGAAGGACAGCAGCGAAGGACCATCAAGTGTCAGGATGAGTCAAGATGGAGATTATCTACACTCTTCTTTCTAATCACTATGTATGGGCGTGAAAGCTAGACAGTTAAGAAAGCTGACGTGGAAAAAAATGTTTCATTTGAAATGCGGCGCTGGAGGAGAGCTTTGAGATTTACATCGGACTGCTAGGAAGACGAAGAAGTGGATCCTAGAGCAAATCGACCATGAATGATCTCTGGAGGCCAAAATGTTGAAACTGAGGCTGTCCTACTCTGGGCGCCTCATGAGAAGGCAAAGGATTCTCTGGAAAAGATCATCACGCTGGGAAAGGTGGGAAGCAGCAGGAAAAGAGGGAAGGCCAGATACAAGATGGATTGACTCCCTAAAATAAGTCATGGGATTGAGTTTATAAAAGCTGGTCTGTTGAGGGCCAGGGCATTTTGGAGATGGCTCATCCAGGGGTGACTTCATGGCAGAGAACAACAACAACAACAACAGAGAGAGAAGAAGAAAAGTTGTGTCTGTGTGATCACCAAAAGTATGTTTTAGGTTCTGTGGTGAGGTCTTTTATGGGGAGGAATATGTAGGGTTTTGAGTGACGGCCACAGATATATATCTATGCTTTAACTTTGCAGATTGAGCCTTGCCCAGCCGATATGGATGTCATTTGCTGCCAAGTGGCTTCCGACCTTATAGCAACCCTACTAGGGTTTCTAAGGTGAGGGAGGTATTTAAGGGGTGGTTTTACCAGTTCTACACCCTCACTTCCAGTGAGTTTCCATGGTTTGGGGGGGTGGGGGTTTATTTGAACCCTGGTCTCCTGAATCTCAGTCTGTCACTCTATCCACACACCACAATGGGTATCCCAGTAAAGAAACGGGAAAATAATCAAAAATTCTGGGAGAATGGGACTTCAAATCTTCCTTGATGGCTCTGTTGAGTTGAGGAGACAAAGGATCCAATGGCTGGTTATCTAAACCTTTATCTCTTCCTCAATGTTGAAAGTTCTCAGGATGGGTTACAGGCCATCAGGCAACGAATGGTTCCAACCCGTGTAAAATCACTTGAAATAAATTCCAGCAATTTAAAAACAGGTTAGACCAAGTTAAAACCATGTGCGGGGTGTCAAAAGCTCCAGAGCCTAGTCCAGCCGCCAACAATGGTAATCCTAAAAAATCCTTGATGGAGGGCCAAGTTTTAACCTGGCACTGAAATGAGGCCAGCTTCAGCAACAAACAGGCCTCCGCGGAGAAAGCATGTCATATCTGGAGTGCCACCACAGAGATACTAGTCTATTCTTGTGATCAGCCCTCATCAGCTGAAATATTTCATGAGGGCTGTTATGAGACCACACACTTTCTATCTATATAGAAAGTGAGTGTTACATATATCCTAAATTGAATCCTAAAATAACAATGGGAGAGTGATCCTCACATCATGGACAGCAGCCAGTAGGTGCTGTGCCCCTGGTATAGTGAATGTTCACAAAGCACTTGTTGATTGCCTGCTCCAACCATTCTTAACTGAGGGTTAAAAATAATAACATGGAGAAATAGGTCTCATTTTGGACCACTTGTGGAACAATCTGGTTTGATCTATTTCCTGGTGATCACACAACCTACAGGAAGTTGCGCTCTAGCCCAACTGATCCATGCCCAAAATGGACCTTTTTGGCCCAGCTGTAAAATAATAATAATAATCATGCAGTGTCAAGTCAATTCTGACTTAAGTCAGCACTTGCTGTGGTTTTCCCAATAGTGAATACTTAGAAGTGGTTTCTCCTCTCTTTCTTCTGGGATTGGGCAGCTTGCCCAAGGCCACACAGGCTGGTTCTTCTCTCAGGTGGCATAGTGGGGAATTGAACTCCCAACCTCTGGCTCCACAGATAAGAGACCTAAACCACTGAGTTATCGGGGTAAGGCAAAAGGGAGTAGAGTAGAGTAGAGATCCAGACTCCCAGCTCTTAGACCTTCTGCTCAATGTTTGTAGATGGATTCAGTCTGTGGAGAACTTGAGAGTTAATATTAAAACAGTAGATCAGTCCTGAACACGTTCCATATGCGTTGTCTCCGAAGCATTTTTGGTATCACCTGGCAGGACAAAGTTCCAAATAGAATAGTCCTAGAACGAGCTGGAATTTTTAGCATGTATACATTACTGAAACAGTGACATCTACATTGGCTTGGGCATGTTTTGAGAATGGCTGATGGTCGGATTCCAAAAGATATCCTGTATGAAGAATCAGTGCAGGGAAAGCGCCCCAGAGGGAGACCACAGCTGCGATACAAGGGTATCTGCAAGCAGGATCTGAAGGCCTTAGGAATAGACCTCAAGAGATGGGAAACCTTGACATCTGAGTGTTCAGCCTGGAGGCAGGCGTTGCATCATGGCCTCTCCCAATTCGAAGAGACCCTTGTCCAGCAGGCCGAGGCAAAGAGGCTGTCCTGAAAGCAGCAAAATCAGGGAGCTGGACAGGGGACAGATTGGATTTGTTTTCAGTGTGGAAGGGATGGTCAATCTCGAATTGGCCTTCTCAGCCACACTAGACGCTGTTCCAAGTCCTCCAT